>NC_052146.1:87609335-87653936 GCF_902713615.1 Scyliorhinus canicula | reverse complement strand
TAAGATCAGCACTGAGCAGGCTCTGTCCCGCCACAGCGGTGTGAGACCAAAGGTGGCTCCGGTTGAATGGGAGCCGTTGACAACTGACGCCGGGAGTGCCCGGGGACATGATTCAACAACCCAGCCACTGACTCACCTCACTTACGATCACCGCGCCACCTCTTCTGCAATTGCCGCAACTCAACAGCATCCTGAGATTATATAATTTATGTAGGGCGGATCCAGAACGCGTCACTTCTTTCGCAGCTTCCTTAGCAACGGCAAAACATTTTACTCTTGATTTTTACTGCCAAGGTTTTGTTGTGATTTTCCTGCTGTACCACATATTCTGGGGACGCAGACTGTTAGGAGAATAGGGACACAGTATAACATAGAGAAGTAATCAAGTCAGAGGGACATACAGCAGTAGTAAGTTTCAGGAGAGTAAGACAAGGCTGAATAGCCTCTACTTTAATTCCCAGAGTATTACAGGTAAAACAGATGAGTTAAGGGCGAGTGTTGACATGTGTAATTATGATATAGTAACCATCACAGAGACGTGGTTGAGGGAAGGGCAGGATTGGCAGCTTAACATCCCGGGATACAGAATCTTCAGGAGGGACGGGGAAGGGGGGAAAGAGGGGGAGGCATTGCATTATTAGTTAAGGAGTCAACTACTGCAGCAAGGAGAGAGGATATCTTGGGGGTAGCATTAAATGAAGCTTTGTGGGTAGAACTTAAGAACAAAAAAGAAATAGGAGTTTATTCTAGATCCCCAGATAGTCAGCGGGAAATTGAGCAGCAAATCATACAATCATAGAATTTACAGTGCAGAAAGAGGCCATTTGGCCCATCGAGTCTGCACCGGCTCTTGGAAAGCGCACCTACCTAAGCCCACACCTCCACCCTATTCCCGTAACAATCCTTTAAAACAGAGATGAGGAGGAATTTCTTCAGCCAGAGGGTGGTGAATCTGTGGAACTCTGCCACAGAAGACAGTAGAGGTCAAATCACTGAGTGTCTTTAAGACAGAGATAAATAGGTTCTTGATTAATCAGGGATTATGGGGAGAAGGCAGGAGAATGGGGATGAGAAAAATATCAACCATGATTGAATGATGGAGCAGACTCGATAGGCCGAGTGGCCTAATTCTGCTCCTGTGTCTTATGGTCTTATGGACCCCACCTAAACTTTTTGGACACTAAGGGAAATTTATCATGGCCAATCGACCTAACCTGCACATCTTTGGACTGTGGGAGGAAACCGGAGCACCCGGAGGAAACCCATGCAAACATGGGGAGAAAGTGAAGCAACAGTTCTACCACTGTGTTACTCTGCCCTCTATTATGTACGCAATTTGCAGAAGTGTGTAAAATAATAGTACAGTGGTTAGCACTGTTGATTCACAACTCCAGGGTCCCAGGTTCGATTCCCGCTTGGGTCCCTGTCTGTGTGGAGTCTTCACATTCTCCCTGTGTATGTGTGAGTTTCCTCCGGGTGCTCAGGTTTCCTCCCAAAAGTCCTGATAGCAGTGCTTGTTAGGTGAATTGGACATTCTGAATTCTCCCTCTGTGTACCCAAACAGGTGCCAGAGTGTTGCGACTAGGGAATTTTCACAATAACGTCATCGCAGTGTTAATGTAAGCCTACGTATGATAAACATAAAGATTATTAATGATTATTTCAACTTTCCCAGCATTGACTGGAATAGTCATTATGTTAAGGCCTTAGATGGAGCAGAGTTTATAAAAGGTACACAAGAGAACTTTTTAGCTCAACATGTGGAAGGTACACCAAGGGATGGTGCAGTGCTGGATCTAATTCTGTGGAATGAAACCAGAAAAGTGGTTGATGTGATGGTAGGGGTGCATTTTGGTGATAGCAACCACAACATGATGCAATTTAAGTTTGTTATGGACAAGGAAATAGAAAAATTGCAGAAACAGGTCTTGGATTGGGGGAGAACAGACTTTAGTAAATTAAGGCAGAATCTGGCGAAGATGGATTGGAACAAGTTACTGGTGGGGAGATCTACAGAAGAGCAGTGGGGTGTGTTCAAAGAGGAAATGGGGTGGGTACAGGCCCAACATCTTCCCTCTAGGGTAATAGGAAGGAGTAACAAGCCCAGAGAACCATGGATGACCAGAGACAGTTCAGGATACAATGAGAAGGAAGAAAGAAGACAGAAGTGCAGGATGGAGCTTAAGAAAGCAATTAGGAGAGAAAAGGCGGGATATGAGAAATCTCTAGCTGGTATAAGTAGGGAAATCCCAAGAGATTCCAAAAGTATGTCAATGGGAAGAGGATAACTAGGGAAAAAGTAGGGCTCGTTAGGGGCCAAAGCGGAAATCTGTGGGTGAAGCCAGAGGACACTGGTAGGGTGTTAAATTAATATTTCACATCTGCCTTCACCCAAGAGAATGAGGAGGCAGATATGGAACTCGGGAAGAGAGACTGTGATGTTATTGAGCAAGTTGTCAAAGGGAGGGACAAGGTATTGGAGGTGTTGGCGGGCCTAAAAGTGGACAAATCTACAGGTCGAGATTAATTGTGTCCCAGGTTGCTGTGGGAAGCGGGGGAGGTGATTGCAACGGCCCTGATCTAAATGTTTAATTCTTCTTTGGCAACAAGAGAGGTGTCAGAAGACTGGAAAACTGAGAATGTGGTCACACTGTTTAAGAAAGGCTGTAGGGATAAGCCAGGGAGCTACAGGCCAGTGAGTCTCATGTCAGTGGTGGGGAAACTAATGGAGAAAATTCTGAAGGAGAGAATCTAACTCCAATTGGAGAGGCAAGGTTTGATCAGGAATAGTCAGCATGCCTTTGTCAGAGGGAGGTCATGCCAATCAAATTTGATTGAATTTTTTGAGCACGTGACTAAGTGTGTAGATGAGGGTAGTGCAGTTGATGTAGTTTACATGGATTTTAGCAAAGCATTTGACAAGGTCCCACATGGGAAACCTATAAAGAAGGCAAATGCACATGGGATACAGGGGAACTTGATATGGTGGATTCAAAGCTGGTTGAGTGATTGAGCTGTAGAAAACATAGGATGATGACAAACTGGAAGCCAGTGTCCAGTGGAGAACCACAGAGATCTGTGCTGGGTCCCCTATTATTTGTAATTTATATAAATGACAGATGACTATGTGGGGGTAGGATCAGTACGTTTGCGGATGACACAAAGATAGGCCAGGTGGTTAACAGTGACGCTGAGAGTTTTGGGTGACAGGAAGATATAGATGCGATGGTCAAATGGGCAGAAAAGTGGCAGATGGAATTTAATCCTGAAAAGTGTGAGGTGTTACACTTTGGAAGGAGCAATTTGACAAGGAAATATTTAATGAATGGCACTACACTGGGAAGTCCTGAGGAACAAAGAGACCTTGGCATGTTTGTAAATAGATATCTGAAGGTAGAAGGGCAGGTTAATAGGGTGGTGAAAAGGGCACATTGGTGAGGCCACAGCTGGAGTACTGTGTGCAGTTCTGGTCGCCACATTACAGGAAGGGTGTGATTGCACTGGAGCGGGTGCAGAGGCATTTCACAGGATGCTGCCTGGAATGGAAAAATGTTACTTATGAAGAGAGGTTGGATAGGCTTTGGGTTGTTTCCACTGGAGCAGAGAAGACTGAACGGTGATCTGATCAAAGTTTACAAGATTATGAGGGGCAGGGACAGGATGGATAGGGAACAGCTGTTCCCCTTAGTTGATGGGTTGGTTACGAGGGGACACAAGTTCAAGGTGAGAGGCGGGAGATGAGGGGGGGATTTGAGGAAAACCATTTTTACCCAGAGGGTGGTGACGGTCTGGAACGCACTGCCTGGTGAGGTTGCCTTATGTCTTTTAAAAAGTACCTGAATGAGCACTTGGCAGGTATGAACATTGAAGGCTATGGGCCAAGTGCTGGCATATGGGATTAGGATTGGCAGATTAGGTGCCTTTTCTGTGGTGGTGTAGACTAGATGGGCTGAATCGCCTTTTCTGCTATATTTTACTGTGATATTCAAAAAGTTACAGAACAACACAGCTCCTGGGCATCGTTACAATGGATATAGTGCAAACAGTTCATTGTACTTTTATTTTAGAAGCGTTATCGCTGTGCTCTTTCCCCTGCTCTCCCCAAGCTATTGGTCACGGGCAGATCCTTGAAGATGGTGGTGAACTGCCTCCACCTGGAGTGGAAGCCTTCTGACCCCCTGATGGCAAATTTGATTTTTTTCCAATCAGGAATGCCACCAGGTGTGTCAGCCAGTCAGAGGCCCTAGGCTGCACCACCGATGTCCACCCAAGTAGGAGATGTCGCTGGGCCATCAGGGAGGAAAAGGCCATGACGATTGCCCCTTACCCTCGAAGAGTTCGGTCTGTTTCCTGACACCCCAAAGTTTGCCATTAAATGGCATGGCTCCACCTTGATCCCATGACCTCGGACATGGCTTCAAAGAACGTGGTCCAGAATCCGATCAATTTTGGGCAGGACCAGAACATGTGAGAGTGGTTAGCCAGAACCTGCTGGCATCACTCAGAGCTGTCATCCACCCCTGGGAAGGATCCACTCGTGTGTGTCCTGGTCAGGATGCCGTTTACACCACTTTTAGTTGTGTCAGATCCAGCCTCACGCACGAGGAGGAGGAGTTTACTCTATACAAGATCTTTTTCCAGAGACCTCCCCCAAGCTCAAGGCCTAGTTCCTCTTCCCTCTCCCTTGTTCGTCCAGTCAGCAAACACCAACACAAATCTACCACTCGGATCAGCAATGAACCTCTTCATTGAGAAAGACACCCTCTTACTTAGTAACACAGCCACTGCTGCCTCACAGCGCTGAGGGACTGGAGGGTAGCATCCCCACCGTATAATGCATAGAGTCACATGGTAATAGGCACTGAGAATCTGGAAACAACACCATAAGTAAGCAGCCTACCTGTATGGCAGTAATAACTGCAAATTGTAAATAGCTAAAGAAAGCCAATAAAGAGTTCATGTTAAAACATACAACTCTGCTGGATCTCAATGAGACATCACAATGTAGTTGGCAATGGTGGCATCTTCTGAAAGATATCACATTGTTGGTGATGATCAATGGAGATAGTACCATGGAGTTCAGTGGTGGTGATCAGCGGTGTTGTGATTGATGACAGCTAAATGCAGGAATCCAGAACAGTATCCCAAGGAATGGAAACTGATGGCAAGCCAGAAAGACATACACGTAAGAAGAAACATTGAAGAACATTTTGAAGAAGCTTCACTACAGACTTGGAAGCGAGGAATTCATCAGAGTGAGTAGATATTCACTACAAAAATTTGAAAGAACCTGATGGTACACAAAATTACAAAAGCAGCTGTACTCACAGGCTCAGTATAATCACAGAATTGTTATGGTGCAGAAAGAGGTCATGCGGCCTTTTGTGTCTGTACTAACTCTCCAAATGAGCATTATTTTAAAAAATAAATTTAGAGTGCCCAATTAATTTTTTCCAATTAAGGTGCAATTTGGTATGGCCAATCATAGAACATACAGTGCAGAGGGAGGCCATTCAGCCCATTGAGTCTGGACTGACCCACTTATGCCCTCACTTCCACCCTATCCCCGTAACCAAATAACCCCTCCTAACCTTTTTTGGACACTAAGGGCAATTTAGCATGGCCAATCCACCTAACCTGCACGTCTTTGGACTGTGGGAGCATTCGGAGGAAACCCACGCAGACACGGGGAGAACGTGCAGACTCCGCACAGACAGTGACCCAGTGGGGAATCGAACCTGGGACCCTGGCGCTGTGGAGCCACAGTGCTAGCTTCTGTGCTACCGTGCTGCCCCTGCACATCTTTAGGTTGTGGGGTGAAACCCACGCAAACATGGGAATAATGTGCCAACTCCACGCGGACAGTGACCCAGAGTTGGGATCGAACTTTGGACCTCTCCGCCGTGAGGCATCAGTGCTAACCACTGTGCCACCATGCTGCCAAAAAATTAGCATTATGACATCGTGCCATTTTCCTGTAACTCTGCACATTGTTTCCATTCAAATAATCATACAATACCCTTCTGAATGCCTCAATTGAAGTAGCCTCTCCTACACTTCCAGGCAGTGCATTCCAGATCTGAACCACTTGTGTGGAAAAGTTCTTTCTTACATCATATTTGCTTCTTTTGCAAATCATTTTCAGTCTGTGCCCTGTAAATCTTGATCCTGTTACGAGCAGGAACAGATTTCCCCTATCGACTTGTTCTAGCCTCCTCATGATTTGGGCAGCTCAATTAAATCTCCTCTCAGCTTTTACCTCTCCATGGAGAACAGTCCCAAATTCTCCAATCTATCCCCATAACTGAAGGTTCTCATCTCTGGATAATCTACAAACTTGTAAACTTCGTCTGACTGTAAAAAAAAACCTGCACGGGAGTGCTACATTTTTTCATTCATTCATGGGATCTGGGCATTGTTGACTAGTCCAGCAGTTGAATAGAGAAGCTGGAACAAAATTACAAATTTATAAAAAATAGTTTTAAAAAATTAAAAAGTAAAGGAAAGGTTGCCCGAAAAAGAACAGAACAGAGGACAAAGGTATTGTTTTAAGCTAAAAATAATAATAACCAGCCTCAGGACTCCTGGAGTGCTGGACATGCAGAACAAAATCCAAAAGACCTGCAGAAGTTAACAAAAATGGAATCAATCGCCCAGAAACAAATTGCTGCAGCTCAAATATTAACAAAACACATTACTGCAGATTTGACAGCTTGCAACCTATTTAAAAAAGTGCCTTTGCCAAAACTCCAAAAGTGTGGGAAGATCAAAAATTGAGATAGCCAATAGAATTCAAAATAAGCGGGTCCTGCAGAGAGAAAAAAGAAACAAATGCTCTTACATTAAAAGTTTGGAAAAGACCCATGATCACCGGGAGACCCGTCTACATCAGGAGAGCCCAGGAAAATCAAACAGAACTGACAAGCTGCAGAGACAGCCTGAGTGAAAAGAAGTTGCTGCCTTAAAGTGGCAACTACGAGAAAAGGCAAACGGTCATGGACAGCAAATTAAAAGACCCAGAGACCTTTGTACTCTGGACACGACTAAATCAGATTCAAGAAATTATCACTGACACAACCTTGGGTCTACGACACTGTCATAGAAAGTCTAAACTATACAAAAGTTGAGAGGACAATCATCCCCTGGTTAATTTGCCTTGACCAATCAAGGCCAAGCTGCCTGGTTTGAATTTAAACAAAGCTCAACAGTTAACTGCCCTCTGGTGCATTCGCCATGTCAATGTCTCTACCAGTCAGAGTCAGTTTTCCACCAATCAGCTCTCCTCATGCAATATAAATTGTTGTTACCTTAACAATTGGTATTCTTGCGAATGGCCTGATGAGTACAAGATGAAAATCATGCTTCTTTTTTCAGCAATACTTAAATATTGTATTACAAGGCAACTGTTTGTGTAGCTGAGTACAACAAGACCAAATCTGGGATATCAACAAAATAGTTTGATTCACAGATAAGTTACAAACTACTGTGCAAAGATTTCTTTGACAGGCTGAGCTGATGTTCATTTCTAAGCACGTTGATAATGCTCAAGTGAGACAGTCCCACGAGTGAGGGAGTGATTATGCAAGATAAGATTGAACAAATAAGTAATCGGGTCACTAATTTATGCCGTGCCCTACATTGCACTTAATCTGAGGTGTGCAAATTTTTTGATTTTATCCATTTGTGCTGCTTTATTTCCACAATAGATAACTGCACCATAAACAAAACCAGCTTGGGCCCACATGGTAAACTTGCTTAAATGGAAGTGATTTGGTAGTCCAATTAATGACACCGCCAAACATGTAGTAAATCTCTGATCACGAACTCTCTGATACGAGGATTTGTTCCAGCACATTGCTTCAAGTTTGATATGCCTTTGTCTCACATCAAATGGAAAGAGTATTTCATAGGATGTTTTCTCATGGCTCACTGTGTGTGCATATAGAATACCTACAGTGCAGAAAGAGGCCATTCGCCCCATCGAGTCTTCAACAACGCTCTGAAAGAGCACTCTACCTAGATCCACTCCCCGCCCACCCCGCCCTATTCCCCTAATCTAACCTGCACATCCTTGGACACTAAGGGGCTATTTTAGCTTGGCCAATCCACTTAACCTGCACATCTTTCAACTGTGGGCCGAACACAGGGCCAACATCGTTGTAGGAAATGACCACCAGAAAGTGATACTCCTGAGCGATGGTGGGGTCCCTACTTTTAGCATAATCAAAAGCCTGACCTACACTGTGGCTCCAGACTCCAAAACCTTTGATGAACTGGTGGTGTTCGTGGTGGACCACTATTACCCCAAACTGTTGGTTATTGTCCAAAGGTTCAATTTGCGGAGAGAACCCCGGGGCAGTCAGTTTCAGAGTTTTCAAGTGTAGACTCAATGGTGAGCCTTGAGAAAAAATCCTATGAAATTCCTCTTTCCATTTGATGTGGGGCGATGGCATATCAGGATTGAAGCAATGTGCTAGAACAACTCCTTGCTTTCAGAAAGTTCATGATCATAGATTTACTACATGTTTGGCGGCATCATCAATTCCACTGCCTATGCAAGCTGGCTGAGCACTGCGATTACGGGCCATCCCTACTGGAGATGCTGATGGGCCACCTTGTGTGCGGAGTCAACAACATGGCGATCCTGCGGAAATTAATAGCTGAACCAAATTTGGATCTGAAAAGGGCCTCAGAGATCTCTCTCTCGGAGCAGCATGGTGGCACAGTGGTTAGCACTGCTGCCTCACAGCGCTGAGGTCCCAGGTTCAATCCCGGCCCTGGGTCACTTTCCATGTGGAGTTTGCACATTCTCCCCGTGTTTGCATAGGTTTTGCCCCCACAACCTAAAGATGTTGCAGGGTAGGTGGATTGGCCACGCTAAATTGCTGTTCAATTGCTAAAAAATGAATTGGGTACTCTAAATTTAAAAAATAGATCTCTTGCACGTGAAAACACAGTGAAGGAAGTCATGGGTCACACTGTGCATCAATGGTGGATGGAATACTAATGTTTTGGGACAAGAAAATACTCAGAATAAGCTGTGAGTTGAAATGCTTGAGCAAACTGAAGCATCTTGAAAAGCAGCTGTTGTGATATACATTTAGGATATACATCCTTTGGCAGCACCTTCCGAACCCACGACCATTACCATCCAGAAGGACAAGGGTGCAGACATATGGGAACACCACCACCTGGAAGCTCCTCTCCAAGTCGCTCACCATCCTGACTTGGAAATATATTGCCGGGTCAAAATTCTGGAACTCCCTCCCCAACAGCTCAGGGACTGCAGCAGTTCAAGAAGACGGCTCATCACCACCTTCGCAAGGATGGGCAATAAATGCTGGCCTAGTCAGCGAAGCTCACATACCATAAATGAATAAAAAGTGTCACTTCTCAGCTGCACTGCATGAGGCCCTACCCAAACCTTATTTGGAAGGCATGGGCTGCACCATTACAGTCCCCTCCCTCACAAAGTGTGGGTAGTTTAAGCTCAGTTCCCTGTTTCTCCCTTTCAGCGGCTTCTCGCTGCTTTTTTAAAAACTTCTGCTTTCATACCTTGCATCAGAATCTGTCTGCAGGGGAACTCCCCACCTGCAGAAATTGCTTCACTCAATGATGTTCCCTATTCTGCTGCAGGATTGTTGTTAACTTATGGGCTATTATTGTAAAGTACACCTAACAGATGTACTTTCAGATTTTATATGGATTTCAAAGATTTTCCAGCTCTTCCTTTACCTATATCTATCTTGTGGATAACCCTTTTTAAGCATTATTTGTTTCTGTCTTCACCAAAGGGGATACAAAAACATTTCAGTAATTAGTGTAAATCAGGAGGTGCAAGGCGGAGAGGAACTTGGTGAAATTACAATCACTAGGGAAATGGTACTGAGCAAATTGGTTAAGCTGTGGTTGACAAGTCTCAGAATCCTGATGACTTCACCCTAGGATCTTAAAAGAGGTGACAGATTAGATAGTAGATGCATTGGTGTTAATTTTCCAAAATTCACAAAATTCTGGAAAAGTTCCATCAGGCTGGAAAGTAGAATATATAACCCCTCAATTCAAGAAGGGAGGGAGGCAGAAAAAGGAAAACTATAGTTCGCATCTTGATAGAGATCCATCACATCTGTTGTGGGGAAGGTGTTAGAACCGATGATTAAGGAGCTTATAGCTGGGCACATAGGGAAACTCAAGTACTCGGAAAGAGTCAGCATGGTTTGTGAAAGGGAAATCATGTTTATTCAATTATTTGAGTAATTTGCACCAGTAACATGCACTGTGGATAAAGGGAAACTGGTGGATATACTGTACTTGGATTTCCAGAAGGCATTTGATAAGATGTCACATCAAAGGCTATTGTGGAAAATGAAAGCCCATAGTGCAGGGGGTAAAATATTAGCATGGATAGAAGATTGGCTGACTGGCAGAAAACAATGAGTATTCAGAAATGGATCTTTGTCTGATTGTGACGAGTGGAGTCCTGCAATGGTCTGTGCTAGGCTCTGAACCTTTTACAATTTACATCAATCACTTTGATGAGGGGAGGGATGGCATGGTAGCTGAATTTGCAGATGACATAAAGATAGGCAGGAAAGTATGTTGTGAAGAGGACATAAGGAGGTTGCAGACGGATGTGGATAGGTTGAGTGAATGGGGCAAAAATCTGGCAGATGGAATGAGGGAAAATGTGAAGTTGTTCACTTTGGCAGGAAGGATAAAAAAGCAGAGTGTTTCTTAATTGGAGAACAACTGCAGAATTCTGTTGTGCAGAGGGATCTCGGTGTTCCAGTGCATGAGTCACAAAAGGTTAGTATGTAGCTTCAGCAAGTAATTGAGATGGGTAATGGAATGGGATGCCCCAAATGAACGTTAGGTGAATTGGACATTCTGAATTCTCCCATCGTGTACCCGAACAGGTGCTGTAGTGTGGCGACTAGGGGATTTTCACAGTAACTTGCAGTGTTAATGTAAGCCTACTTGTGAAACTAATAAAGATCATCATTTTTTTTTATTACATGAGGAATTGAACATGAAAGTAAGGATGTTCTGCTTCAGTTAGAAGTTTCACAACAGGTTTATTAAGTGTGGAGTTTTCACATTCTCCCCGTGTCTGCGTGGTTCTCACCCCCACAACCCAAAAAAGATGTGCGGGTTAGGTGGATTGGCCACGCTAAATTGCCCCTTAATTGGGAAAAAAAATAATGGGGTACTTTGAATTTATTTTACAAAGAGCTTTATTTGAAATCACAAGCTTTCGGAGCACTCTGAAAGCTTGTGATTTCAAATAAACCTGTTGGACTTTAACCTGGTGTTGTGAGACTTCTTACTGTGTCCAACCCAGTCCAGCGCTGGCATCTCCACATCATGCTTCAGTTATACAGGTCATTGGTGACACCACATCTCGCACATTCTATGTATTTTTGGTTTCTTTACTTAAGGAAGGATGTAAATGTGTTGGAGGTGATTCAGAAGAGGTTCACTAGATTGACACCTGGAATGAGTGGGTTGTCTCATGAGAAAAGGTTGGACAGACTGGGATTGTTTCCATTGGGGTTTAGAAGAGTGAGGGGTGACTTGATTGAAGTGTATAAGATCCTGGATGATCTTGACAAGGTCAACATGGAAAGGGTGTTTTCTCTTCTGCGTGAATCCAGAACTAGGGGTCACCCTTTTTGTACAGTGATGAGGAGAAATGTTTGCTCTTAGAGGGTTGTGGGACTTTGGAACTCTGCCTCAGAAGGCGGTGGAGGCGAAGTCACTGAATATTTCTAAGGTGAAGGTAGATAGATTCTTGTTAGGCAAGAAAATCAAAGGCTTTCGAGGATAGATGGAAATGTAGAACTCAACATAAGCAGATCAGCCATGATCTCATCAAATGGCAGAGCAGGCTTGAGGGACTGAATGGCTTACTTCTGTTCCTATTTCATATGTTCAAATATTCGTAAGTGTGATTTTTTCTTCGCCTTCAATTGTCCCAACTCAAATTTTTAGTACTTTTAACTTTAATTTTACTCTCTCTGACCATAATCATCTTAATTGTCTTGAAGTCAGTTTATTCATGGTGTACGTAGCCATGCCTTGATCATTTACTAATGTTTTCTTACAATTCAGGTCATGTTAATCATTTCATGTTACACTGTTTGTCAGGTAGCTGAGTAAATCTGGGGCTCCTTCTTTATTACATCCTCACCGTACACTCCATGCATGTTAGTTACTTCACACATTTCCATATCTGTTGGATTGTTTCCTCAAGTTTCCTTTCATCCGGTACTCTTCTTTCAGAAGCAAACCTGATGCGTTTTGATAATCAAGAAAGACTGTTTAACCATTAGCTTTTCTTTTGAAGGTTAGAATTGTGTTTATCCCTTTCAATGTCAGGTAAACATCAATTAGTATCCTTAAAATAGCAATTCTTATTAAGTTATTTTATTAATTCCAATTTTAGAAACAATTAGGCCTAGGCTTTTTGTCTTTAATTGTAATTTTGAAGTCTGACACTCATTGGTCAGTGCGTTTGCATCAGATCTCCCATTCTCAAGCACTTTGTCTCAAAAGGTAACAAATGGTACCAAACAGGCTGAGTTGCTAAAATTATTTTGCAGAATACCCTCTCTCAGTCCGCAAGCATGACCATAATCTTGCTGTTGCATGTCATTTCAATTTAGCACCTTGCTCTCATGCCCACATATCTGTCCTTGGCCTGCTGCATCTCATCTTCTGATTAGGCAAATTACAGCCCTCAGGACTCAACACTGAGTTCAACAACTTTAGACTGTGACCTTTCTTCTCTATCGTAAGCCTCTTTTTCTTAATCCAAAACATTTTTTGTCCCAAGGCAAACCCCTCCTCTCCCCCTTCCCCACTGGGCCGCCTGTCACTTGTTCTTTAGTTGTCCTTTCACTGAACACTGACCTTTGTTGTTCCATTAACACGATCTACTATCTTACCTTTGCGCCACTAACTCCACCTTCTTTAGCCCTTCACAGTGCCATTAACGTTTCCTCTGTCTCGTGCCATTTACATCTTTGTTGCAATTTCCCACTTATCACTGGCCATCTAGCTGCTCCAGCTGCTCCACCTCCTCTTATACAGGATATAATCCATCTCATTTCTCCCCTTTTTTAGCTCTGAGCAAGAGTCATATGGACTCAAAATATTATCTGTTTCTCTCTCCACAGATGGTGCCAGTTTTTCTAGCATTTTCTGTTTTTATTTCAAAAGCAGCTATTGTGATATCCATTTATTTACTTCAGCTGGCTACACGCTCGAGTGTGTTTTGTCTGTTCATGGCCTTCAGATGCCGCTCATAAACACATGCTATCATATTCTTGCAGACAAGAGGCTGGTAGCAAAGTATAAGTTGTCAGGAAATTACAAAACAGCTCAGGCTTTTTATCTACAATAACTTTCTCCAAATACACATGTAGAAAGACAATGGCAGATGTGTAGTCCAAGGGTTGTAGTGGAAAAAAATATATACAGAGAGGGAGCTTTCATTAATATAACTCACTTTATATCTCACATTAATCATATTAACCATTTATTCTCCCCACATCACCAACCAGCAGGCTGCTTTGAGCTGGAAGGTGTCGAGCTTCTTGGGTGTTGTTGGACCTGCACTCATCCGGGCAAGTGGAGAGTATTCCATTACACGCCTGATTTGAGCCTTGTAGATGATAGACAGGCTTTTGGGTGTCAGGAGATGAGTTACTTACTGCAGAATTCCATGCTCAGACCTACTCTTGTAACCACAGTGTTTATATGGCTGAACCAGTTCAGTTTCTGATCAAAGGTAACCCCTGAGGATGTTGATAGTGGAGGATTCAGTGATGGTGAATTGAATATCAAGTGCCATTGAATATCAAGGGGAGATGGTCATTGCCTGGCACTTGTGTGGTGCAAATGTTATTTGCCACTTATCAGCTCAAGTGTCAATATTGTCCAGGTTTTATTGCACATGGACTGCTTCAGTATCTGAGGAGTTGTGAATAGTACTGAGCGTTGTGCAATCATCTGCAAATATCTCCACTTCAGACCTTATGATGGAGGGCAGGTCATTGATAAAGCAGCTGAAGATGGTTGGTCCTAGGACACTACCCTGAGAAACGTGGGCTGCGATGTCCTGGGACTGGGATGATGGACGTCCAACAACCACAACCATCTTCCTTTGTGTTTTGCTGATGATCAAGAGTAGACTGAAGGGGCAATAATTGGCTAAATTGGATTGTTCTCTTTTTTGTGGACAGACCCATATCTGAACAATTTTCCACATTGTCAAGGAGATACCAATGTTGTATCTGTACTGGAATTGCTTGGCTAGGAGTGTTGTCCACACCCCATGAAATCATTTTGAAAATCTCCTAATCCTAGACTTTTGCTGGCTAGATGATCTAGGATTGGGAGATTTTGAAGTCAATCAGTGAAAAGTTCTACATTATCCAGAGTCATACCAAACAGAAAGGAAGATGGTTGTGGTTGTTGGAAGTCAATCATCTTAATGCCAGGAATTCCTCAGGGGAGTGTCCGAGGCCCAACCACCCTCATCAATTACCTTCCCTCCATCATAGTATATGATATGGGGATGTTTGCTGATGATTACATAGTATTCAGTACCATTTGTTACTACTCTTCAGGTACTGAAGCAGCGCCTGCCAATTCATAACAAGACCTGGGCAACATTCAGGCTTGGGTAAAGTGCTAAATAACATTAATGTAACAGGAGTGCCAGGCAATGACCAAAAGAGAATAGAACCATCTCCTCTTGACATTCAATGGCATTACCATTGCTGAAACCCCTACAATCAATATCTTTGGGGTTAACACTGACCAGAAACTGAACTGGACTCTATATATACTGTGGCGACAAGAACATGCCAGAGGCTAGGAATTCTGCAGCAGGTAACACAGCTCTTGACTTCTTGAAGCCTGTCCACTATCTTCAAGGCACAGGTCAGGAGTGCATTGTAATAGTCTCCGCCTGCCTGGATGAGTGCAGCTCCAACAACACTCTAGAATCTCAATTCCATCCAGGACAAAGCAGCCCATTCAATTAGCACCCCATCCACCACCTTCAACATTCAGCCCTGATGCACAGTGGCAGCAGTATATACAATCTACAATATGCATTCACCAAGGAACTTGCCAAGGTTCCTTCTCAACATACGACCTCTAATACTTAGAAGAAGAGCAGCAGATGCATGGAAACACCCCACCGGAACTCCCCCCGCCCCCATGTCACACACCATTCTGACTTGGAACTACATCACCGTTCCTTCATTGAACTACATCCCCGTTCCTTCATCGTCGCTGGGTCAAAATCCCTTCCTAATAACACTGTGGATGTACCTACACCACATGGACTGCAGAGGTTCAAGAAGGTGCCTTGCCACCACCTTCCCAAGGATACTAAGAGATTAGCAACAAATTCTGGTCAGTAATTGAATATTTGGGAGCACTACACAGAGTTCAGTGGGACATCACTGCCAATTAGAATTTTCCCTAATCCTGCCTAAACTTTGTCTCAAGTTTAGTCAAACTTCCAACCACATCAGCAATTCAACTTCATGACATGAGATCCAACTTTCGGTAACAGTTCAAGAAAATATTGCATTTATTTAGTCTTTTTTCCGTTCAAACTAGTTCTGCCATAAATTGAGATCTCAAACATAACTCCCTCTCTCTCTTTTGCTCCATATACCCTGACTGACTTGGCTAACAAAAGTCTTTCAATCTAAATTTTAGATTGTGCAACCTGGTTCCAGTCTCACCAACCAGTGGAAATAGTTTCAGAGTTAGTGCTTTGAGTTGAAAATGACTTCTTCGGAAACTGAAGGAAGGTAGAAGTGTTATGGGTTTTATGCTGACAAAAATGGGGAGAAAGAACAAAAGGGTCGGTTTGGGATAGGGTAGAGGGCAAATGGGATGATGGAACAATGACGTTTCAGTCTTGATAAAATTGCCCAGGTTTTCCAGATTATTGATTGTGGTTGCGATTGTTCACTTCCTGGGCTCAATGACCTTCTTAATAGCTGTGCTCCCAGAACATTTATACCTGTGTTCTCAGAACATTATAATTGATAGATGTACTTCCAAACTATCGATACCTGTGCTCCCAGAGTATTATAATTATTCCCAGCGCTCCCTCACTTGTCGTCCCATTGAGCTTCAGTTTGGCTCACCAACTCTAGGGGGCAGTGGTGCTGCCGGTGCCGGGTGAAGGTACCGCGGCCTCGGGTGCTCCGGACCCCGGTCCCGGAGCTGGGATCGGGGGTTAGCCGGCCATGGGTGCAACTCCTTGCTCTCCACACCGTATGATTTTGCTGCATTTCGACCATTGAAAACAGATCCATGACACATCCGCTGCAACGTTGGTCCCTGTTATAGTGGAAAGCTGCCACTTTCTGTATGGTTCCATGGTGTAATGGTTAGCACTCTGGACTCTGAATCCAGCGATCCGAGTTCAAATCTCGGTGGAACCTTAGTTTTTTAAAAATGTCATTCCCAAGCATGTTAGTGCAATCAGTCTTTTCAAAGAAAAGCATGAATGAACAAACCCGACAAACTAGGTTCAATGTAATTCAACACGGCATTAGATATAAAGTCAGAGGTTTTTGGGAAAGGTCATTAAGAGTCTTCACAGAGAAAATAGACAAATTGATCCCAGTGCCAGAAGGGTAACAACCAAAGTGCACAGATTTAAAGTGATTGGTCAAAGAATCAAAACTGACACAAGGAAAATCTTTCTGATGTAGTTAGTGCAGGGGTGGGCAAACTGCGGCCCGCCAAAGGTCTTTATGCGGCCCACCAAGTCATTAAAAAAAAAAAATTTTTTTTTTAATTTTTAATTATTTTTTTAAGATTAATGGGGGGGGGGGGGGGCTGTTGGGTTACTTACTGGTATAGGGTGGATACGTTGACTTGAGTAGGGTGATCATTGCTCGGCACAACGTCGAGGGCCGAAGGGCCTGTTCTGTACTGTTCTATGTTCTATGTTCTATATGAGGCGCCCAGAATCATAACCGGGTGAAGTAATTATTTTACTTAATATACTATGCGGCCCTTTAAAATTGTGAATTTCTGAATGTGGCCCTTGCACGGAAAAGTTTGCCCACCCCTGAGTTAGTGGTTATGATCAAGAACAGTCATTTCCAAAGTCCGGGTCGTGATGCGGGTGGGCCGTGGGCGGGTGTCGGGAGGGTTGGGGAGCCATCCATCGCGGCTTTTAAAAATGGCAGCTGTGACCGGCTTTATAAATGACGGCTGCGACCCGCTTTCAAAATGTGCACATACGAGCCCGCTCATCAGTGTGCATGCCCGGAGCCCAGCGAGAAACACCGCCTCCTCCTGACGTCAGCACACTGACCCAGCAGAAGATTTTTGAAAAATTCAATGCAGACTTCCCGCCTGAAACGACGGCAGAGAACAGGTCACGAGCCCGAAACACTGACGTCACATGCTCTGAGCGCGATTCCTCCATTTTGTCAGCAGCAAACAAGCAACAGGACTGTAAAATGTAAAATGGACTGTACTGTAATAAGGAAGAGATGTCCAGAGACACAAACAGGCCAGGATCTCACAACTAAACCTGCTGGAGTGAGTGGCTCAGAAGAAGCCACAGCAGGACAAAGCAGTGGTGGTGTGAGCTGTTCCGGACAGTTCACAACAGGACAAAGCTGTGCTGGTGTGAGCTCCAGGACCTCTGATGAACAACCCATACAGAAATTTTTTTTTTTTTTTTTTAATAAATTTAGAGTACCCAATTATTTTTTCCAATTAAGGGGCAATTTAGCGTGGCCAATCCACCTACCCTGCACATCTTTGGGTTGTGGGGGCGAAACCCACGCAGACACGGGGAGAATGTGCAAACTCCACACGGACAGTGACCCAGAGCCGGGATTGAACCTGGGACCTCAGCGCCGTGAGGCAGTTGTGCTAACCACTAGGCCACCGTGCTGCCCCTGCCCATACAGAAATGTAACATTGAATGAAAAAAGAAGTGAGATTGCGAGGACCAAGCAGGCTCACCTGTCGCATTGAAGGTAAGCTAAAATGGTGGGTCGTGAAGGTCAGCCTGCATGGGTTGCGATGGTCGGCCTGCATGGGTTGCGATGGTCGGCCGACGTGGGTCCCGAAGGTTGGCCGGTTGGTTAAAAATGGGTCCCCGGAAAAAAAGTTTGAAAAATACCGATCTAGAACATACAGCCTGGAATGGTACTGAAGGTAGGTTCAGATTTGAAAGGGAATTGAAATGCATCTGAATTAGTGAAATTTGCAGGGTGCTGGGAAAGGATGGGGGAGTGGGACTGGCTAAATTGCTCTTGCAGAGAGCCAGCACAGATATAACAGGCTGTGAACATGCTATAATGCTAAGAGTAGGGCATTTATTTTTTGGAAAAGTGAAAAGCTACAGGTGAGGACTGGACAACAGATTAATGGATTAGACAATGGAATGGATTGGATTCCCAGAATCCCAAAGTAGGGGCAATAAATACAAGATAGCCCAGTCCAGCAAGGAAATAACATCAAATTTCTTCACTCAGAAAGGGATCAGAATGTGAATTTATTTTTGCATGAAAGATTAATTGGATTGACCATAGTAAATTGCCCCTTAGTGTCTTAAAATGTGCAGGTTAGGTGGATTGGCCATGATCAATCTGCGGGGCTGCGGGAATAGGGCAGAGGAGTGGGTCTAGGTAGGGTGCACTTTCGGAGGATCGGTTCAGGCTCGATGGGCTGAATGGCCTTCTTCTGCACTGTAGGAATTTTATGGTTGCAGATGATATTTCACTGACTCGTCCCACCTTGCTAATAACTCCTTTGGTTTAATCCTTCAGGCCCTTGACAACAACAACTTAGTGTCTTCAACATAATGAAACACACGTCACGTGAAAGTTAATGAAAGTCACTGGTACACCTAGTCCATTAGCCTGTTTCCTTAGTACAATTGCAAACTCCATACCCTCACGGTTCAAAAGACTGGCATGTATTTTTTTACAATTCATTTATAGGCTATGGGCATCGTTGGTTAGGCCAGCATTTATTGCCCATCCCTAGTTGCCCTTCAGAAAGTGGTGGTGAGTTGCCTTCTTGTTCCGCGGCAGTCCTTCAGGTGTGGGTACACCCACTGAATTGTTAGGGAGAAAGTTTCAGGATGTTGCCCCAGTGACTTTGAAGGAACCGCGATAGTTTCCAAGTCAGGGTGGTGAGTGACTTGTAGGGGAACCTCTAGTCGGTGGAGTTCCCAGGTATCCGCTATTTTTGTCTTCCTAGAAGATATTGGTCGTGGGTTTGGAAGGTGCTGTCTCAGGAAGCTTGGTGAGTTACTGCAATGCATCTTGTAGATGGTACACACGGCTGCCATTGTTCATCAGTGGTGGATGGTTTGAATGTTTGTGGAAGGGGTAGCAATCAAGCAGGCTGCATTGTCCTGGATGGTGTCGAGATTCTTGAGTGTTGTTGGAGCTGCACTCATCCAGGCAAGTAGAGAGTATTCAATTACACTCCTGCCTTGTGCCTTGTAGATGATGGACAGCCTTTGGGGGGTCAGGAGGTGAGTTTCTCGCCGTAGGATCCCTAACTTTTAACCTACCCTGGTAGCCACAGTATTAATGTGGCTAGTGCAGGTCAGTTTCTGATCAATGGTGACCCTCAGGATGTTGATTGTGGGGAATTCAGCGATGGTAATGCCATTGACTGCCAAGGGGCGGTAGTTAAATCGTCTCTTGTAGAGATGGTCATTGCCTGGCATTTGTGTGGCACAAATGTAACTTACCACTTGTCAGCCCAAGCCTGGATATTGTGTAGGCCTTGCTGCATTTGGACATGGACTGCTTCATTATCTGAGGAGATGCGAATGGAGCTGAACATTGTGCAATCACCTGCAAAGATTCCCACTTCTGACCTTATGATGGAAGGGAGGTCATTGATGAAGCAACTGAAGATGGTTCAGCCTAGGACACTACCCTGAGAAACTCCTGCAGTGATGTCCCTGAGCTGAGATGATTGACCTCCAACCACCATAACCACCTTCCTTTGTGCCAGGTATGACTACAACCAGGACAGAGTTTCCACCTTGATTACCACTGACTCCAGTTTAGCTATGGCACCTTGATGCCATACTCGGTCAAATGCTGCCTTGATGTCGAGGGCAGTCACTCTCACCTCACCTCTGGCATTCAGCTCTTTTGTCCATGTTTGAATGAATTCAGGAGCTGAGTGACCCTGGCAGAACCCAAACTGAACATCCATGAGCAGGTTATTGCTGACTAAGTGCCACTTGATAGCTCTGTTGATAGCTCCTTTCATCACTTTGCTAATGATGGACAGTAGACTGACAGGGCGGTAATTGGATGGGTTGGACTTGCCCTATTTTTTGTGTACAGGGCATATGCACCACATGACTGGGTTTGCTATATCCTCTCTGATCTGGCTTGACCAACTCAAATATACCACATACTACATTAAATCCAATTCGTAATTCTATTTCAGATTATATTCAAAGGTAGATCCAGACCCCACTTCTCAACAATAAGCCCCTCTCTATCGTTACTACCAGTAGTTTAGTTTATAAGAATGATATCATCTCTCTATCTCCCCCTTTACAATCTATCATAAAATTTATGTCTTATAAGGGTAACTTATTCCAACATCTTTGACTTGGTCTCAATATCCTGGATAGCAGAATCGCTTCACAGCTCCAGGGTCCCAGGTTCGATTCCGGCTTGGGTCACTATCTGTGCAGAGTCTGCACATCCTCCCTGTGTGTGCGTGGGTTTCCTCCGGGTGCTCCGGTTTCCTCCCACAGTCCAAAGATGTGCAGGTTAGGTGGATTGGCCATGATAAATTACCCTTAGTGTCCAAAATTGCCCTTAGTGTTGGGTGGGGTTACTGGGTTATGGGAATAGGGTGGAGGTGTTAACCTTGGGTAGGGTACTCTTTCCAGGAGCCGGTGCAGACTCGATGGGCCGAATGGCCTCCTTCTGCACTGTAAATTCTATGTAAAAAATTCCAACTTTGATCCCATACGACTTCATCCCAACTTTTACTGGGTTCCTCCCAATTTTAAGACTCTCATTCCAGCACTCAAACCCTGCATTGGTTTGCACCTCAGATGTTTCAGCCTCCTCAAGTCTGACAAATCTCCAAGAACTCTTCCTTCCACCTACTACTGTCTTGTGCACACCCCATCCATGTGCTCTTGGTAGTCTTGCCTTCTGCCATCTAGACAGGCCCCAACTCTGGAATTCCAATCCCAAATCTCTCGATCTCTATCCCCACCTATACAATCTATCTTAAAACTCATGTCTTTTACCACATTTAGGGTCATTTGTCCCAACATCTTTGACTTGGTGTCAACCTTGATCTCATTATGTTCTTGTCAAGCACCTTGGAATAATTTCCTATGTTACAGACTGTGTTCAAATTCCATAGGTGCTGATGTAGTCAAAAATTGCAAACCAGTTTGTAAAAATACAAAATATAGCTGTTATCAATTTAAATGTTTCTACAGTACATTTAACATATTTCATTTAAGAAAAGCTAATAAAATCATAAATGCTGATGGAACTTCAGTTATCTTGATAAACTGGGAAATCTGGGTGCGTCATCCCAGGAGGAGTTTGGGCACAGTCCATATTTAGAGATGCTGTTCGCATTTGAAGTATGGTTGAGAATCAGAGGATACTGATTTAAGGTGATTGATTATTTTGCCAATAGTAAAATGAGGAAAAGCTTAATGTCCTGATCTGGAATGCAAAGCCTGATGCAGATTCAGCACCCAAGGGGGTAATAATCCTGCAGCATTGTAGGAAAAGGGAGGGAAAGTGGGAGAGCAGAGTTGTTCTGCCAGAAATCCAGCGCAGACACAATGGGCTGAATGGCCTCCTTCTGTGCTGTAACCATTTTATAATAACTGCTCAGCAGATTTCTGCAATCATCATCTTGCTGACAAATCAGGCACAGATTCCTGCAATACTACTGCCATCTCTAGGCTATTAAAGGAATTGCTTCATATTTACATACACATTCCTCTCATTTACTGGTGTCATAAACTCTGAAGTTTGTCTCCATACTGAAGAAAATATGCTATAGCTGAATAATTAAGTACTGCAAAGACCAAAGACATTGGGCTGGATTTTTATTCCCTCATGGGAGTGGGAACAAATGAGGTGGTGAGAACCAATGGGCAGGTGAGAATTTTGTGCCGCAGACAGAATGTCGGTTCCCCAAATCCATGCCATTCCTGAACTCTACAGGCTTTTCATGTAGTGATTCTCCCAGATATGGGATTGTGGGGGAAACTAGCAGTGCTACCTGACCACAAGTGGTGGGTAGCCAATTGAACAGTTTCAAAACCCATTATGACCTATACATACAAACATTAAAGCCTATTACATACAAACATACGAATTAGGATTGGGTTGTTATATGCTGATTGGGATTTTCCACTTGTCCTCCAGGTCTACGCGGGCGGTGGGGATATGTTGGTTGCCTGGATGTGACTTTCTAACAGCAGACCATGGGCGGCAGGATTAGAGTTTCTGCCTGCCTGGGCCCGCAGCAGCTGCAGGCTGCCTTATGCAGTGGTTTCCTCAATCCCGCCCCCCTGCTGTGGGCCAACTCCAGAGGCCTTCATTTATTTTTAATGGGAAAAAGTTAGAGGCACCTCCATTTTTGGGGTGCCTTCTCCCTTCCTTGGCATTCCATTGCTGTTTTCAATCAAGCAGTGGCATAGTGGTATTGTTGCTGGACTAGTAAACCAGAGACCCAGGATAATGATCTGGAGACCTGGGTTTGAATCCCATCCCAGCAGGTGATGGAATTTAAACTCAATAAAATATATCTGGAATTAAAAATCTAATGATGACCATGAAACCAAGGCCGATTGTCATAAAAACCCATCTGGTTCACTAATGTCAGGGAAGGAAATTCCTTACCTGGTCTTGCCTATATGTGACTCCAGACTAACAGCAGTGTTGTTGACTCTTAAATGCCCTCTGAAATTGCCTAGCATGCCACCCAGTTGTATTCAACTGCTATGAAAACACAAAAAAAGGAACAAAACCAGATGGACCTCCCGGCATCAGACCAGGTACCGGAAACGACAAAGGAAACCCAGCCCCGTCTACCCTGCTAAGTCCTCCTTACTAACATCTGGGGGCTTATGCCAAAGTTGGGAGAGCTGTCTCACAGACTAGCTCACAGCCAGGCATAGTCATACTCACAGAATCATGCCTTACAGACAATGTCCCAGACACCACCATCAGCATTCCTGGGTATGTCCTGTCTCACCAGCAGGACAGACCCAGCAGAGGTGGTGGCACAGTGGAATATAGTCAGGAGGGAGTTGCCCTGGGAGTCCACAACATTGACTCTGGACCGCATGAAGTCTCATGGCTTCAGGTTAAACATGGGCAAGGAAACCTCCTGCTGATTACCACGTACCAACCACCATCAGCTGATGAATCAGTACTCCTCCATGTTGAACACCACTTGGAGGAAGCACTGAGGATGGCAAGGGCACAGAATATGTTCTGGGTGGGGGTACTTCAATGTCCATCATCAAGAGTGGCTCAGTAGTACCACCACAGACCGAGCTTGCCAGGTCGTAAAGGACATAGCTGCTAGACTGGGACTGCAGCAGGTGACGAGGGAACCAACAAGAGGGAAAAACATAATTCACCTCATCCTCACCAATCTGCCTGCTGCAGAAGTGACCATCGCATAGTCCTTGTGGAGACAAAGACCCATCTTCAGATTGAAGATTCCTTCCATCGTGTTGTATGGCATTTCCACCGAGCTAAATGGGATAGACTTCAAACAGATCTAGCAACTCAAGACTGGGCATCCATGAGGTGCTGTGGACCATCAGCAGCAGCAGAATTGTATTCAACCACAATCTGCAACCTCATGGCCCAGCATATCCCCACTCTACCATTACCACCAAGCCAGGGGATCAACCCTGGTTCAATGACGCATGCAGGAGGGCATGCCAGGAGCAACATCAGGCATACCGGAAAATGAGTTGTCAACCAGTTGAAGCTACAACACAGGACTATTTGTGTGCCAAACAGCATAAACAGCAAGTAATAGACAGAGCTAAGCGATTCCACAACAAACACATCAGATCTAAGCTCTGTAGTCCTGCCACATCCAGCCATGAATGGTGGTGGACAATTAAACAACTCACTGGAGGAGGAGGCTCTACAAATATCCCCATCCTCAATGATGGAGGAGCTCTGCAGTTATGTGCAAAAGACAAGGCGGAGGCAATCGCAACAATCTTCAGCCAGAAAGTGCCAAGTGGATGATCTATCTGTGTCTCCTCCGGAGGTCCCCAGCACCACAAATGTCAGTCTTCAGCCAATTTGATTCACTCCATGTGACATCAAGCTGAAGGCCCTGGATACTTCAAAGGCTATGGGCTCTTGACAATATCACGGCAATAG
This sequence comes from Scyliorhinus canicula, assembly GCF_902713615.1. Lineage (NCBI taxonomy): Eukaryota > Metazoa > Chordata > Chondrichthyes > Carcharhiniformes > Scyliorhinidae > Scyliorhinus > Scyliorhinus canicula. Next base: position 87,629,490 of record NC_052146.1, on the reverse strand, counting down.
TACTTTAGACTTGTGCTCCAGAACTTGCTGCACCCCTAGCCAAGTTGTTCCAGTACAGCGATAACACTGGCATCTACCCAGCAATATGGAAAATTGCCGAGCTGTGTCTACACAAGAAACAGGACAAATCCAACCCAGCCAATTACCACCCTATCAGTCTGCTGTCCTTCAAGGTGATGGAAGGAGTCATCGACAGTGCTATCAAGCGGCACTTAAGCAGCAATATCCTGCTCATGGAGGCTCAGTTTGAGTTCCGCCAGGGTCACTCAGCTCCTGACCTCATTACAGCCTTGGTTCAAACATGGACAAAAGAACTGAATGCCAGAGGTGAGGGGAGTGACTGCCCTTGACACCATTTGACAGAGTATGGCATCAAGGAGCCTTAGCTAAACTGGAGTCAATGGGAATCGGGGGGAAAACTGTTGGTTGGAGTCATACCTGGCACAACGAAAGATGGTTGTGGTAGTTGGAGGTTAATCAACTCAGCTCCAGGACATCACTGCAGGATTTGATGTAATTTGATTTATTATTGTCACATGTATTAGTATACAGTGAAAAGTATTGTTTCTTGCATGCTGTACAAACAATGCCGACCGTACATAGGGAAGGAGACTGCAGAATGTAATGTCTAAAGCTGTAAGTAATTGAATAAGAACATTGTTAGAGAGTTTAAAAGAGTTAGAATGAAGTTTTAGAAGCATAGAATGAGTGTAAAAGATAGAATTAGAGGGTATTCTGGGCACAGCTTGCAGGAAATCGCCTCGCTCCGGCGCCATCTTTCTTTCAGATGCTTGTTCAATCAGGAGTTCCTCAGGGTAGCATCCTAGGCCCAACCATCTTCAGCTGCTTCATCAATGACCTCCCTTCTATCATAAGGTCAGAAGTGGGGATGTTTTCAGATGACTGCACAATGTTCAGCACCATTCAAAACTTCTCAGATAATGTCTGATAGGTCCATGTCCCAATGCAGCAAGACCTGGACAATATCCAGCCTTGGGCTGACAAATGGCAAGTTACATTCACAGCACACAAATGCCAGGCAATGACCGTCTCCATAAGACAGGATCTAACCACTGCCCAATAACATTTAATGACATTACCATCGCTGAATCTCCCACAATCAACATCCAGGGGGTTACCATTGATCAGAAACTGAATTGGATTAGCCACATTAATACTGTGGCTACTAGGGCAGGTTAAAGGGTGGAATCCTATGGTGAGCAACTCACCTCCTGACCCCCCCAAAGCCTGTCCACAATCTACAAGGCACAAGTCAGGAGTGTAATGGAATGCTCACTGCTTGTCTGGATGAGTGCAGCTCCAACAACACATAAGCTCAACACCATCCAGGACAAAGCAGCCGGCTTGGTTGCTTCCCCTCCCACAGACATTAAAACCCTCCACCACTGGTGAACCATGCAGCCGTTACAAGATGTACTGCAGTAACTCACCAAGGTTCCTCAAACAGCACCTTCTGAACCCACGACCACTACCATCCAGAAGAACAAGAGCAGCAGATACCTGGGAACCCCACCAACTAGAGATTCCCCTCCAAGTCATTCACCACCCTGACTTGGAAATATATCACCATTCCTTCGCTGTTGCTTGGGCAACATCTGGAACTCCCTCCCTAACAGCACAGCGGGTGTACCTACACCTGAAGGACTGCATCGGTTCAAGAAGATAACTCACCACCACCTTCTGAAGAGCAGTTAGGGCTGGGCAATAAATGCTGGGCTAACCACGATACTCACATCCCGTAAATGAATAAAAAAAGATTGGCCTCCAATATAGAGCCCACTTGACTTACTTTATTGAATGTTGAGCCTCCTCTCTGGCCATTAATCAATCAATTCGGGACAAATCAACAGTGAGTGCCTGTTCCCTACATGGTGCGGGTATCTGACTTCCTATTTCAGCCTGACAACAGTGTTCTGAAGCCTGCAGGAAAATCCTTATAATCTTCAGCCACTCCTGCAAGCTCCATGCCCCAGTTCCAAATCAATCTCACTTCCTTGCAACTGACTGATGCAGAACAATATTTTCTTTCAACTAAAAATAAGGCTCGACAATGAAAATAAGAGCAGGAGGCAGCCATTTGGCCTTTCAAGCCTGCTCCTGCCATTCATTATGATCATGGCTGATCATCCAACTCAATAACATCTTCGTACCTTAAGGCTTGCCTTGTCCCATTCCTGCTATTTTTCACTGCAGCCCAGTTTCATTCTCTGCCCATCACTTTTCTTATACCCGTCTTTTGTTCTTATCCTCGATTTCCCCTCTTCTGATTACTTGCATTGATTCCCATCCCCCTATCATTTTGGTTTTCATCCTTTTATTTTAGTTTACACCTTCCCCAACCATTTTAACAAATACTCCCTCTCGGTTATGCCCAATGTAACCTGTCCTGCTTGTTTTGGTTCCACCTCCCTCAGGACTTGTCTCAATGCCCCAGGAATCTGAAACCCTCACACCATCTCTTCAGCCACGTATTCATCCGATACATCCTGGTATGGTATTTCTACCCTGACTAGCACTTGTATTAGTCCTGACATCATTACCTTTGAGGTCCTACCTTTCAACTTACTTCCTATGCCCTGCATTTAGGACCGCAACCCTTGTTAAAAACCTATAGTTTGCACCACGATCACTGGCTGTTTACCCTCCCTGCAGCCACTTGGGAGACATTCAAATTTTTTTTTAGAATACTCAATTCTTTTTTTCCAATTAAGGGGCAATTTAGCATGGTCAATCCACCTACCCTGCACATCTTTAGGTTGTGGGGGCAAAACCCACGCAGACACGGGGAGAATGTGCAAACTCCACACGGACAGTGACCCGGGGCTGGGATTTGAACCCGGGTCCTCAGCGCCGCGGTCCCAGTGCTAACCAATATGCCACCATGCTGCCCCACTTGGAGACATCTTTGACCTGAGCATGAGGGAGGAAATATACCATTTCTGAAGTCTCATTTGTGGCCACAGAAACGCCTATTTGTTCCCCTTGCAACTGAATCCCCTATAACTATTGCAGTCCCTGCCTGCCTAATCCTCCTGCTTTGCCTAGTGGCCATCCATTCCCTTCCTGCCGGTGGACTCACATATCGAGAGGCGGTCACGTGCTATCCGCGATAGTATTAAATGCTTGTATTTACATCGTGCCTCAGGGCAGAAGGCCAGCGAATTATACAAATATGTTTTGGAGTTGTGAAAAATTGGGAAGATTCTGGGTGGGAGCGTTGACGGTCTTAGCCAGGGTAGTGGAGGGGGAGGTGACATTTGGAGTTTCAGAGAAGCCAGAGCTCATGGAGAGGAGGAAGGCCGATGTCGTGGCCTTCGCCTCTCTGATTACACGGCGACGAATGTTCCTGGAGTGGCAGGCGGCATCACCACCTGGGGTAGCGGCTTGGTTGGGTGACCTGTACGACTTCCTGCTGTTGGAGAAGATAAAGTATGAGTTCAGGGGCCCAACAAGGGGGTTTGAGAAAAGGTGGGGGATGTTTGTAACCATGTTTGAGGAACTGTTTGTCGCAGGGAGTGGGGGAAGGGGTGGGAGAGGGTGACAAAGGGGGAAAATCTGTCAGACTGTATAGTTGATTGTTGGGAAGTATGTTTCCCACGATAGTTATTTGCTGTAACCTGTTTTGATGCATGTTTGTAATAAAATACACTTAAAAGAAAAAACAAAGTGCCTCAGGATATCAAGAGTGCTGATGGATAATGGACTACTTTTGAAATAGACTAATTCATGTAGGCAAACGTGATAAACAATTTGCAGGAAGAAAGATGAAGAACAAGATCATTTTTACATTACATACATATTTTAATAACTTCATTTACATTTGAAATCAAAACTTTAAAAACATTTCTAATGCCTCGAATGATTAGTCAGCACAATTGCAGAGGCCAAATCTTTGCAGGTTCTATGAAGTAATCCATATTAGAGTTATATTGTAAACAATTCTAATTTTGGATGAATAAAAAAATTAATGATACTACCCCTTCATCCCTAATGGTTTGTTTATTGATAAATCAATCCATGTGCATGGCACGAAGAAGGTTCTAAAGTTTCAAACCTATATTCAATATTAAATGCACATAAATTTTGATAGTGATCATTAAAATCACAAATCATTGCCATTAGCATGAAATATACATTTCATTGGGGCACCACATTGCCTTTAGTCTGCACCGCCAATGGAATGATTTAGGATTCACTGGAGGGTGACATTGAGATCGCGTTGTCAGGTGTATTTCATTTCATAAAGGTTTCACATCTAATAAAAACACTGTGCATCTTCACTGTCAGGTGTATTTCATTTCATAAAGGTTTCACATCAAATAAAAACACACTATGCGCATCTTCAATGTGCATCTTCACCGTGCATCTTCACCAACAATAACTGCAGCTTAGTCAATCTTCAAGCATGTCTGTCAAACACGCTACCGACGATGCCAGTCCTGTCAGCCAAAGGAAATTAAACTTTCTCACCCATTTCGAAAAGGTGAAAATTATGATAATTTAAAACCAGATGCCCCGCCATATTTGCTGTTGATTGATTTGTTGCAGAAAAGCATTTTCAGTAGATGGGATACGGCACTTCATTACAGAATACCCATGTACAATTTGTTAAAAATAACCCATTCTGATTACATTTCACCAAAAAAGGAAGAAAATGACAGAAAATCCAGATTTTCTACTCCCTCCTGGCATAGCAAGTTCTATCAAAATATCAAAAGGAATTCATATTAAACATAAATAGAATAGACAGCCACCAGATAATGACACTTATTTACACACTCGGAGACGTGTCATTTCAATAAAAAAGATAAAGGTACACTCTGTACTGTACATATTTTGAAATACACAAGAAAATCTGCAAAACATTTAAATAAAAATCAAATATCAATTATGACAAAAATTTGAGGTTTATCGTCCTCATGAATTTGCATGGCAGAGTATGTGATAGCTTTGACTTCAGTGCCCTGTAAGAGAGAAATAGCTGGATCAATTTTGCTTGTCATTCGTCAACTTAGAAATAGTAAGAGGAAATGTGTGGTTAAAATTGAAATGTTCTAATCTTACCTGTGGATGTTTGGCCAAATCAAACGATTCTCCCCACCTTTTAGAGAAAAAAAAACACCTTTGATCAGATTTTAGGTGAGCTACAGGGCATTAACTTACTTAGAAACAATTTTCTTATTCTAAACCTCCCTTTAGGAAACATATGGGGGCACAGTGGTTAGCACTGCTGCCTCAGTGCCAGAGACCCCGGTTCAATTCCAACCTCTGGCGACTGCGTGGAATTTGCATACTCTTCCTGTGTCTGTGTCGGTTTCCTCTGGATTGTCTGGTTTCCTCCCAAAGTCCAAAGATGTGCAGGTTAGGTGAATTGGCCATGCTAAATTGTCCCTAGGTGTGGATTTAGGGATAGGGTGGGGAATTGAGTCTAGGTGCGGTGCTCTTGCAGAGGGTCAGTGCAGACATGATGGACCGAATAACCTCCTTCTGCACTGTAGGGATTCTGTGAAATATTTTGAGATTCATCTTGAATGCCATTAAAGACAGGATAAAAGGTTGAATCTTCATAAAACATTTTAGTGCAATGGAAAAATTTAAATGAACTTCAGTTGAGTCCAGCTGTTTCTTAACTTCTAAAGACATTATTATGAATTTCACTGTCCAAAGCATGAACTCATAAGTTACAATTGAAGCACACGCTCTAATAGTCTGTATATGTTAAACCGATTTTTAATGCTCACATCTAGATTAAAACAGAAGAGAAACTAATTTTCAATCCACCCATTAGATTTCTTACCCCTTTTCTTACAAAATGGTTTCACTTGTGATGCACAAAGATTAAATAAGTACAAGGAAAATGGCAAAGAATCAACTCACAATAAGAAAGAATAGCCAGAATAGGGCAAACAAACCATAGAAAATTTAAATTATTGTAGTAATATAATCAGGGCCTAGTTAAGGCCAATTAAATTGGGTATCTAAAATTAAAGAATTGGGCACTTTAAAAACCACAGTCTGCAGAATCCGAATAAACAGAACTCAGACAAGCTGCCTGGGGCATGTCTGAAGCAGCCCCTGAATAACCCATCAAATAATTATCGCTGCTACTTGAGATGCATTGGCCTATTGTCCACAGTTCCTGAAAACCCATCAAGCGATCATCACTCTTCCCAGGGAGGGCTCAGGTACCCTGTCAACAGGTCATCAACCAGACCATTGGGCACTGAGATCCTGCATCCTGAGACTCCGAGAAAGGAGGTGGTGGCGACAGGGGGATAAAAACAGGCATTCCAGACATCTAGGGGCAAAGACTGGGCACAAAAGACTCTAAGCATGGTGTGCGAGGTGACCTTGATCAGACCAGAAGGAAGGAAGCAAGGAAGCCAGCGAGAATCACCTTTACAAAGAGGAACCAGAGGGACTCAGGGATCAGATCTGCAGCTTACCAAACCACCTTTACGGGAAGTATAGTCGAATCCTGGGTGTTTCTTGTATGTATAGTGGGTAATTTATGGGTTAACTATATTTACTAAAGTGTGCTGCATTATATCTGTGTCCTACTTTGTTCTCCTCATGAATAAAGACACCTGGGTGAACTTTAATTAAAGAGTTGGTTGAAGTATCTGAATTGGACAGATACAAGATTATTTTAAAAAATGGTTCTCGTCCAATCAAAATTTTCCAGCAGCGATTTAGACTGAAGTTATGCTCAAAATAATAAAACTGCTCTCATGGCTGTACCAATGAAGATAATTTCTTACTGTTGAAAATATCGCAACTTGGAATACAAAAGTATGAATAACCAACTGAAACTCAAAATGCTATCTCAACTTCTTGGTATTTTCCACTCTGTATGTTTGCTCCTGCATTCTCTTGCTGAGGAGCAAGATAACCTAGTCTCAGAATTCTGTCGCACAAGCTGGTCACAAAGCTGTTATAGACAGGTCCATAACCCCACCGAGCCTCCCACCGTAACCCACTTCTCTTACAAATAATGGAACGGCAACAGGAACTTATCACTTGAATAAATCTAAGGTTAAAAAATGCTTTCTGCCAGTCAGTAAAAACTTTAAAAATTAAAATTATAATATCCAATTTAAAGCTGGGGGCTGAGGAATGGAAATGGGTATTTCAGTGAAGGTGTACCAGATCTGAGTAAGTAGTTGGGCTCAGAGATGGCCAATTCTCAAACCTGCCAGCAGTTAAGATTAATGGGTTAATATACCAAATTGTTCAAATTAATTACCATACGTACCCGATTGATCGAATTTTATAATTAACTCGATCCAAATAAATCACTTTCATCTCCTAAAAAAGAAAACCAAGTTAGAATAGCAACTTTAAAAATATTAACAGGCATTAGAAATAAAAAATTCCTGATGAGCTGTTGTAAACTTGTTGTTGAAATTTTATACTAGTCTGGATCAAATAGTAGCACCACAGTGATCCTGTGGCTGGTTGAATTGTTTGGTCAGCAAAAATGCTCCATACTGAAAACAGAATTTTAAAAAATAAATTTAGATTTATGGTAGCTCCTTTGATGGTTAAGTTGATCAAAGCAGCAGCTCAGTCAAGAAGATTTCAAATCACAGCTGCAGCCGATATAAAATTCCCTAATCTCAAAGACACCACAGACCGAGCTGGTCAAGTCCTAAAGGACATAGCTGGAGGACTTTGTCTGCGAAGGTTGGTGAGGGAAACATGAAGTAAAAACATACTTGACTTCAGTTAGGTATAGCACTAAGGGGATCAAAGGCTAAGGGGGGGGGGGGGGGGGGGGGAAGTGGGATTAGGCTACTGAGTTGGATGATCAGCCAATGAATGGTGGAGCAGGCTCGAAGGGCTAAATGGCCTCCTCCTCCTACTTATATTTCATCCTCACCAACCTGCCTGCTCCAGATGCGCCCATCCATGACATTATCGGTAGAAGTGACCAATGCACAGTCCTTGTGGAGACAAAATCAAATTTTTGCATTGAGGATATCCTTCATCATATTGTGTGGCACTACCACCTTGCTAACTGGGGTAGATTCAGAACAGATCTAGCAACTCAAAACTGGGCATCCATGAGGCACTGTAGGCCTTCAACTGCAGCAGAATTGCACTCAGCCACAATCTGTAACCTAATGGCCTGGCATATCCCCCTCTCTACAACTGTCACCAAACCAGGGGATCAACCTGGTTGGAAGACTGCAGGAGGCCATGCCAGGAACAACACAAGGCATACCTAAAAAGTCAACCTGATGAAGCTACAACACAGAACTACTTGTGCACCCAACAAAATAAGCAGAAAGTGAGAGAGCTAAGCAATTCCACAAGCAATGGACTAGTTCTTAGCTCTGCAGTCCTGTCATGTCCAGTCGTGAATGGTGGTGGAGAATTAAACAACTCATTGGAGGAGGCAACTCCACAAATATCCCCATCCTCAATGATGGAGGAGTCCAGCACATCAGTGCAAAAGTCAAGGCTGGTGCATTTGCAATAACCTTCAGCCAGAAGTGCCAAGTGGATGATCCATCTCGGGCCCCCAGCATCACAGATGCCAGTCTTTAGCCAATTTGATTCAGTCCCCATGGTATCTAGAAACAGCTGATGGCACTGGATACTGCAAAGGTAATGGGCCCAGACAACATTCTGGCAATAGTACTGCAGACTTGCTCCAGAATTTGCCGTTCTCCTAACCAAGCTATTCCAGTACATCTACAACACTGGCAACTACCCGACGTGGAAAATTGCCCTGTACACAAAAAGCAAGACAAATACAACCCAGCCAATTACTGCCATATCAGTCCACTCTTGAGCATCAGAAAGGTGATTGATGGTATCGTCAACAGTGCCATCAAGGGGGTTTCCGGTGGCGACCATGAGGGAGTAGATCGCATATTTGGTGGCTCCCACTCTGGCTAGACATTCGGACCTTCCCCCCCCCCCCCCCCCCCCCCCCGACTTTGTTTGCTCTTTTACGCACTGGATTTGAAGAAACGGTGAACAAGTGTTCAGTGTATATATTGGTTTATGGAACAGAGAACCCAAAGAGATCGAAAGGGAAGAAACAAAAAGTCAGGGTCAAGCTGGGTGTTGGCTGCAGCAGCGGACAAGATGGCCGGTGTCCAGACCCTTGGGGCTTCGACTCAACCACCAACGGAGGAGCTGATGCAGGTTATCCGGGAAGGCTTCGCTAGACAGAATCGGGAATGTCTGGACCCGATTTAAGGAAACAGTGGAGAGGATGGAGCGGATGCTAGATGCCCAGGACAGGGCGATCCAGAAACCGGAGAAGGCGCTAGCAGAACAAGAGTAACACCAGATGGCGGTGGAAATGGAGGTGGGGATGCTGAGGGACCAGCAAAAATGACTGCTGGAACAGGTAAGAGGATTTGGAGAACAGGTCCCATAGGCAGAACCTAAGGATTGTCGGCCTCCCGGAGGGGGCGGAGGGGCTGATCCCAGGGAGTTTGTGGCGAAAATGTTCCAGAAGCTGCTTGGAGATGGGGCTTTCCCCCGGACCATTGGAGGTGGATCGGGCGCACAGAGCGCTGGCGAGGAAGCCGCAGCAGGGAGACTCCCCCTTGGGCAATGGTGGTCAGGTTCCATAGGTACCTGGATAAGGAGCGTATTCTCCAATGGACCAAACGCACATGGAGCTGTAAATAGGACAACAGCATTTTGCGGGTGTACCAAGATCTAAGCGTGGAGGTGGCCAAGAGGAGGGCAGGCTTTAATCAAGTCAAGTCGATCCTGTTCAAGAAGCAGGTTAAGTTCGGTCTGTTGTATCCGGCGCGACTTTGGGTTACGTATGAGGACCAACATCACTACCTTGAGTCGGCCGAGGATGCTATGGAGTTTGCCAGGAAGAAAGGACTGGTGCCAACTTGAGAACATTCTGCTCTAAGTTTGAGAAACTGATTTTCCTGCTCGTTTCAAACGCTGTTTGCACTGATTTATTCGTTTGTTTGTTTTCGTTCTTGGCTTTTCTCTTCGATAATTGTGTTTTGTTTAATAAGGGGAAAGTAGTTAAAAAATTATTCGATTTCGGTGGGTTTTCTGTGTTGTGAGGGGATTTTTGACTATTTTATTTGAGAGGTATTACTTTGATTTGTATTATGGCGAGAGTTTGGCTTTGTTTTTCTTTATGCTGACTTTGGGTGGCGTCTGTTTCTTAAAGGGGGCGTCCGTCGGGGCTGGGTTGATGAGGGCAATGGTTTTGAGGGGCGGGGGAGGGCAGGTAGGCAACAATAGGTGGGAGACGTGCTGGCGCCGGAGCTGTGGGCCACTAGGCTAGCTGGGAGAGCTAGTCTGTGGGAGCGCAGTGGGGGGGGGGGGGGGGTGTGTATACAATCAGATTAGGGATGGGGTTAGGTTACAGAGTGTTGTTGCTGGGGGGTGGGGGGGGGGGGGGGTGCTTGGCTGACGAGGGAGGGATTTGATTTTAGAAGTGGAGAAGAGGTCAGGGATGGGCACTGCCAGGAGGCGGGGCTACAGAGGCACGGGCTGGGGGCAGGCCCAGGAAAGGGGATGGCTGACCGGAAAAGGGGGGGGGGGGGTGGGGCATGGTGCAACCCAACTAGGCTGGTTACGTGGAATGTTAGAGGGCTAAATGGGCCGGTGAACAGGGCTAAAGTGTTCGTGCATCTTAGGGCTTTAAAGGCGGACGTGATAATGTTGCAGGAGACGCACCTGAAGGAAGTGGACCAGATCAGGTTGAGGAAGAGCTGGGTTAATCAGGTACTCCACTCAGTACTCCAGCTAGACGCTAAGACCAGGGGAGTCGCGATTCTGGTGAACAAACGGGTGCAGTTTGAGGTGGTGGCAGTGGTGAGAGGGGAGCTGATTTAAATCCGGGCTCACAGGGAAAAGACAGACAGGGCAGAAACGGACCGACTGTTAGCAGAGATTCTGCAGATTGACAGGAGGATGTGGGAACCCCGAGTGCGGAGCTCTTGAGGGAACGGAGGAGGCTGCAGGCAGAGTTTGGGGTGTTGACCAAGGGCAAGGCAGTAGAGCAGCTCAGAAAGGCGAGGAGTGCGTTATATGAGCATGGACAGAAAGCCAGCAGGATGCTGGCTCATCAGCTCAGAAAGAGGGAGGCGGCTAGGGCAATAGGTAAAGTGGTGGATGGAGGCGGTAACTTGGTTGGGGATGCGGCGGGTGTGAACAGAGCTTTCAAGGACTTTTATTGCAAACTTTATAGCTTGGAGTCCCCCCGCGGGGCTGGAGAGGATGAGACGCTTCTTAGACGGCCTGACATTCCCAAGAGTGGGCAGGGAGCTAGTAGAAGGGCTGAGCGCCCCGATCAGAGTTGAGATTATAGAGGGCTTAAAGGCTATGCAGTCAGGTTCTCCGGGATATTGGGGCCGCTGCTGGTCAAGGTTTTCAATGAGGCAAGGGACAGAGGGGTGCTTCCCCAGATGATGTCGCAGGCTACCATCTCTTTGATTTTAAAACGGGACAAGAATCCGGGGTTGTGTGGGTCTTATAGGCCGATCTCCCTTCTTAACGTGGATGCCAAACTGCTGGCAAAGCTTTTGTCACTAGGATTGAGGATTGTGCGTAGAGTGTTATTAGGGAGGACCAAACAGGGTTCGTTAAAGGTAGGCAACTGGGGGCGAATAAAAGAAAATGGCTCAATGTGATCATGATGCCCCCGGAGGGAAAGGAGGTGGAGGTAGTGGTGGCTATGGATGCGGAGAAGGCATTTGACCGGGTAGAGTGGGACTACTTATGGGAGGTGCTGGAACAGTTTGGATTTGGGGTGGGTTTCCTCATTTCAGACTGTACCGCCTTTCCCCGCTGCTGTTTGCGCTAGCTATAGAGCTGCTGGCAATTGCTCTGAGGGCTTCAGAGGGTTGGAAGGGGCTGGTTCGGGCGGGGGGGGGGGGGGGGGGGGGGGGGGGGGGGGGGGGGGGGGAGATGGAGCATAGGGTTTCATTGTATGCAGATGACCTGCTTTTGTACGTTTCAGACCCGATGGCGGGGATGGACGGAATCATGGCGACCTTGGGGGAATTCGGCCGGTTTTCGGGGTATAAATTGAATATGACAAAAAATGAAATGTTTGTAGTCCAGGAGAGGGGCCAAGGGGACCGGTTGAGGGAGCTGTGTTCCGGCTAGTGGGGGACAGTTTCAGGTACCTGGGAATACAAGTGACGCGGGAATGGGGTCGACTACACAAGCTGAACCTGTCCCGGCTGGTAGATAAAATGCGAGGGGAGTTCCGGTGGTGGGATCCATTCCCGTTGTCGTTAGCTGGGAGAGTTCAGACAGTTAAAATGATAGTCCTCCCGAGGTTCCTATTCGTGTTCCAGTGTCTCCCCATTATCATTCCACGTTCCTTTTTTAAGAGGATAAGCAAGATCATTTTGGGCTTTGTATTGACGGGCAAGTCCCCGTGAGTAAAGAGGGTGATGCTCGAGTGGAACCGGTGGAAGCAGGGGCTTCCACTGCCGAATTTCAGCAACTATTATTGGGCGGCTAACATAGCCATGATAAGGAAGTGGTTGGCGGGGGGGGGGGGGGGGGTCGACTGGGGAGTGGATGGAGGCCGCCTCGTGTAGGGGCACTAGTCTGGGGGCGTTGGTGACGGCGCCTCTGCCGTTCCCGCCGGCGCGCTTTTCCATCAGTCCTGTAGTGGTGGCGGCCCTTCGGATCTGGGGACAGTGGAGGAGGCATGTGGGAGCATCAGTCTGGTCCCCAATATGTGACAACCATCGGTTTGCTCCGGGGAGGATGGACGGGGGGGGGGGGGGGGGTATCGGGTATAGCGGAGGGCGGGGATTGAGCGGATGGGAGATTTGTTCTTGGAAGGGAGCTTCCCTGGCTTGAGGGCACTGGAGGACAAGTTTGGTTTGACGAAGGGGAATGAATTCCGGTATATTCAGGTGCGGGACTTTTTGTGCAGGCAGGTGCCATCTTTTCCACTCTTGCCACTAAGGGGGATCCAAGATAGGGTAGTGTCCAGAGGATGGGTGGGGGAGTGAAGTGTCTCGGATATTTACAAGGAGCTCATAGGGGCGGAGGAGACGCAGACTGAGGAACTGAGGCATAAATGGGAGGAGGAGTTGTGAGGGGAGATTGGGGAGAGCCTGTGGGCGGACGCGCTGAGCAGGGTTAATGGGAGTGCAACATGTGCCAGGCTCAGCCTGATTCAATTTAAGGTCGTCCACTGGGCCCACATGACAGTGTCCCGGATGAGCAGATTCTTCGGTGTAGAGGACAGGTGTGTAAAGTGTCTGGGAGGACCGGCAGACCATGTCCACATGTTTTGGGCGTGTCCAAAACTTAGGAACTACTGGCAGGGGTTCGAGGACGTCATGCCTAGAGTATTGAACATAAGGGTGGCAATGGGTACGGAGGTGGCGATTTTTGGGGTTTTAGAGGCCCTGGACGTCCAGGGGGAGAAAGAGGCCGACGTTTTGGCCTTTGCTTCCCTGGTAGCCCGGAGACGGATACTTCTAGCTTGGAGGGAGTCAAAGCCCCCGAAGTCGAAAGCCTGGCTGTCAGACATGGCGGGTTTCCTGGGCTTGGAGAAAATCAAGTTAGCCTTGAGAGGGTCGGTGTTAGGGTTCGCCCGGAGGTGGCAACCATTAATTGACTTCTTTGCAGAGAATTAATCGTCAACAAGGGGGCGGGGGTTAGGGGAATGTAGTATTGGGGGTCAATTAGTCAGATCTGAGTAGGACAGGTTAGGGCAATTGCACTGTGTACTTTGTTTATTGTACAATCCTTTTGTTTTCACGTTCTGTAATTTTACTGTTTTACAATGCCAAAAAATACCTCATTAAAATGGTTTATCAAAAAAAAACGGTGCCATCAAGCATCACTTCCTCAGCAATAACCTGCTCAGATGCTCAGTTTGGGTTAAGTCAAGGTCCCTCAGCTCCTGACCTCACAGCTTTGGTTCAAACATGGACAAAAGAGCTAAACTCCAGAGGTAAGGTGAAAGTGACTGCCCTTAATATCAAGACCGCATTTGATCAAGTGTGGCATCAAGAATCCCTAGCAAAACTGGAATCAATGGGAAAATTCTGTTGGTTGGGAGTCATACCTGGCACAAAGGATGGTTGTGGTTTGAGGTCAATCATCAATTCCAGGATGTCACTGCAGGAGTTCCTCGGGTTAGCGTCCTAGGCAGGGCAGCACGGTGGAGTAATGATTAGCACTGCTGCCTCATGGCGCCGAGGTCCCAGGTTCCAACCCGGCTCTGGGTCGCTGTCCGTGTGGAGTTTGCATTCTCCCAGTGTTTGCATGGGTTTTGCCCCCACAACCAAAAGATGTGCAGGTTTGTCGATTGGCCACGCTAAATTACCCCTTAAATGGAAAAAACGAATTGGGCAATCTAAATTTACTTTTACAAGGGTTAGCATCCTAGGCCCAACCTTCTTCAGCTGTTCATCAATCACCTTCCATCCATCATAAGGTCAGAACTGGGGACGTTCGTTGATGATTACACAACATTCAGCAACATTTGCAACTCCTCAGATACTGAAGCAGTCCCGGCCCAAATGCAGCAAGATTTGGATAATATCTAGACTCGGGCTGATGTTGCAAATAACATTTGCACCATAAATATACCGGGAAATGACCACCTCCAACAAGAGAGGATCTAACCATAGCCTCTTGACATTCAATGGCATCACTGAATCGCCCACGCTCAACATCCTGGGGTTATCATTGACCAGAAACTGAACTAGACTAGCCATATAAATCCTGTGGCTACAAAAGAAGATCAGAGGCTAGAAATTCTGTGGCGAGTAACTCACCTCCTGACTCCGCAAAACCTGTGTACACCACCTACAAGATGCACTGCATGAGCTCACTTGAGCATCCTTAGGCAGCACCTTCCAAACCCATGACTGCTACCATAAAGAAGGATAAGGGCAGCAGACACTTGGGAACATCACCTGGAAGTTGTCCTACACGTCACTCACCATCCTGATTTGGAAATATATCCCCACTGTCGCTGGGTCAAAATCCTGGAACTCCCTCCCTCACTGCACAGTGGGTGTATTTACACTATATGAACCGCAGCAGTTCAAGAAGGCAACTCATTACCATCTTCTCAAGGGCAATCAAGAACACGCTCTCATTGCTAAGGTATCTTACAGTACCAAGTATCTATTTTTTATGTGAATGCAGGAAGTTAAGGGGTAGTTTCAACCAAACCCACATGATGGGATGATAAACAGACACCCATTTTAGACCCTGTCTGATTTTACTCTCCAACAAAATCAAAACTGAACTGATGTAAAACTGAATGAAAAATCCAATCTACGCGTGTGTGTGTGTGTATGCGTGGGGGGGGGGTGTATTTAAAATTAGCCTTAATCATTAACAGCAGGGCACCTCCCTGAGCCTAGTTTCATCCTCACTTAACATCCATTTGTGTACTTTTAATTTATTTAAGCATCCTCTTCAATAGCTGAACTATTGGATGAGCAAGATCAGTTTCCTTGGAAAGCATGTTATTATATTGGTAATCTTCGTGGAGGCACTAGATTATCATCACGCCCTCTGGAACACAATCTCTAGCTATTGTAAACATGTCATCAGCAGCATGAGACATAGCGGCCAAGCCTGCTGGCACCATTACATGTAAAACCTAAGCTCGACTTGACATAATATAATTTCATCAGCCTCTATTGGAACCCTTTCAGGCATGTTTAAAACAAGCAGGATATACAAATTTGTAGTAATGCATTTCTTTTCCAGCACCCTTCACAGGTACTTTCCAAATAATTCCTACCCGCTGTATAAACAGTGCTTTATTTGTTCAATTCTGGACTTCCGGTTGCGGCTATGTGGACCTAAGCCGCACGTTCGGCAGCTCCCGCCAGGAACGGACTTTTGGGCTCTTTTAAGGGCCCCCAACGGTACTTGCTCGACGGTTCCCAACATGGTAAGGTGTCTGCAGCAGATCCCCAGTGGTCTATGGTCTGGACCAGGAGCGGGGCCAGCAGAATAGCGGTGGCAGCGCCTAAGAAAAGCGGGGGAAGAGAATCAAGATGCCGGCCGGTGGAGGCCTCGAGGAATGGAGGCAGTGGGCGCAGGTGCAGCAGGAGACTCTCCAGCGCTGTTTTCAGGAGCTCAAAGTGGAGCTGCTGGACTCGCCTCGCTGAAGGCTAATATGGACAAGCTGCTGGCGACGCAGACAGCCCAGGGGGTGGAGATCCGGGAGTTCCGACAACAAGCCTCTGAAAGAGAGGATGAGGCCGCAGCCCTCGCGGTAAAGGTGGAGATGCACGAGGCGCTCCACAAGAAGTGGCAGGAGCGGTTCGAGGAGATGGAGAACCGGTCAAGGCGGAAGAATTTGCGGAACCTGGGCCTCATGGAGGGGCTGGAAGGGTCAGACCTGGGGGTCTATGTGGTCGTTTTGTTGAACTCGCTGATGGGAGCTGGGTCCTTCCAGGGGCCCCTGGAGCTGGAGTGGGCCCACAGAATACTGGCCAGGAGGCCCAAACCGACGGGCGGTGCTGGTGCGGTTCCACCGGTTCATTGACCGAGAGTGCGTGTTTAAGTGGGCCAAGAAGGAGTGGAGCAGCAAGTGGGAGAACACCGTAGTGCGGATCTACCAGGACTGGAGTGCGGAGGTGGCCAAGCGGAGGGCCGGGTACAACCGGACGAAGGCGGTGCTCCACAGAAAGAGTGTGAAGTTTGGCATGTTACAGCCGGCACGTCTGTGGGTCACCTACAAGGACCGGCACTTTTATTTTGAGTCCCCGGAGGAGGCGTTGGCCTTTTTGCAGGCCGTGAAGTTGGACTCTGACTGAGGGTCGGGGATTTGTAAAGAACTGTGTTAACTTTTGGTGGGAAGGGTCTCTGTTTTATGCTGTTTCATGCTGTTTCAAGCTGGTTGTGTGTTGTTTCTAGGGTGGGTGGGGTGCTGTCTTTTTTCCCGGGGCCGGGCAGAGGGAAAGCGCGGGCTTTTCTTCTGTTTCCCGCGCTGAGGGTGGATGGGGGCGGGGTCTGAGCTGAGAAGTGCGGGCTTTTTTCCCGCGCAAGAGCGGGAGGGGGAGGAAGAGGAGGATCTGCTGATGGGTCTGGGGGAGGAGGAGCAGCCCCATGTTGGGAGGGGTCGGAGGGGTGGCAGGAGCTGCAGGGGTCAGCAGAAGTTATCTGGCTCATGGGAGTGCTATGGTGGGAGTTACGCGGCTGGGAGAGGTCCTAGCCTGGAAGGGGGGGGGGGGGTACCGGGTTGCTGCTGAAATGGCCAGGAAGGAGCTGGAGTCTGCAGGGGGGGGGCTGGTGTGGGTGTTTGCCGCTGTGGGGAACGGGCCGAGCAAGGGACGCTAGCCGGGCAGGGGACGGGTTATGGCTAGTCAGCAGGGGAGGGAGGCAGAGAGCCTTCTTATCCGGCTGATAACTTGGAATGTGAGGGGGCTAAATGGGCCGGTTAAACGTGCTCGGGTGTTTACGCACCCGAAGGCGGACGTGGATATGCTCCAGGAGACGCACCCGAAGGTGGCGGACCAGGTTAGACTGAGGAAGGGCTGGGTACGCCAGGTGTTTCATTCGGGGCTGGATGCAAAAAATCAGGGGGTGCCGATTCTGGTGGGAAAAAGGGTGTCGTTTGAGGCATCAAAGGTGGTGGCTGACAGTGGAGGGAGGTATGTGATGGTGAGCGGCAAGTTGCAAGGGGAGCGGGTGGAGCTGGTGAATGTCTATGCCCCAAATTGGGACGATGCGGGTTTTATGCGGCGCATGTTGGGCCGCATTCCGGATCTAGAGACGGGGGTCTTGATACTGGGGGGGGGGGGGGTGGGGGGGGGGACTTTAACACGGTGCTGGATCCCCCATTGGATTGATCCATGTCCAGAACGGGCAGGAGGCCCGCGGCGGCTAAGATGTTGAGGGGGTTTATGGACCAGATGGGAGGGGTGGATCCGTGGAGGGCGTCCCTAGTAGCCCGGCGGAGGATTTTTCTTCAATGGAAGGATGTGAGGCCCCCAAGCGTGGAGGCCTGGATCAATGATATGGCGGGGTTCATCAAATTGGAAAAGGGAGTGGGGGGGGGAATGTGTATATGTGTTTATTGAATATGCCGGGTGCTTATCTATTTCTTCTTTTGTAGTTACTGGGGGGGGCGGGGTTGGTTTTGGGGGTTATTGTGTTATTTCTTTTTGGTGTTGTTAATACGGTTTTCTTGCTGTTATTTTATGTTTTTGATATGTTTTTGAAAATCTTAATAAAAATAATTTTTAAAAAAAAATTTGTTCAATTCTAATGTCAATTCACATCTTTCTTATTTCCATTTTTAAACAATTCACTGACCCTTGGAATGAAAAACATTTCTGCGCTGAATTGATAGAGCCATTCGTTCATGAAATTATAGAGCAGAGACAACATGTCATGCCCTAAAAGAAAATAGACAAAACAAAAATATGAAACTTGGGTTAGAATTATGTTTGGTATTATATTTTATATCATACAAGTACATCCAGAACCATGGACAAAGAACTAGAGAAAATACTGAATTCTGGTCACTTGGCAAGGTCAAATGATGCTCTCCCTCAAGGCAGGCAAAACAACATGTAGATTATGGAACTCAATGTTCTAGCACAGAGCTTACACCTGAAACATTAACTTGTCTGCCACAGATACTGGTTTGATCTGTTCTGTGCTTCCAGTATTTCTCAATTTTGTTGCAGGTATAAACTTATTCAAAGACTGAGATTCAGCTGTCAGTTCACAGTGGATATCTGTCAGAAAGAGAAATCATGCCTATTCATTTAAATTGTGTTCTGAGTAACATCATTACTCATAGTTATAGAAGTTGATTTGGGACTATTTAATTATGTTAGTAAAGTTAGCTCTGTTCTCTCTCCACAGATGCTGTCAGATCTGTTGAGATTGTCCCGCATTTTCTGTTCTTGTTTCAGATTCCAGCATCCGCAGTAATTTGCTTTTATCTATTTAATCAAATTCCTTGTGAGGTCACCCACTTTGGTTGTCCATTTTGGCCGAAAAAATAGTATAGTTCTGATTATCTACATGGAAAGCAGATTCCAAATGCGTCTGGGCAGAGAGATCTGGGTGTTTTTATTCATGAATCGCAGAACATCAGCATGCAAGCACAGGATGTAATAAACAAGGCAAATGGAATTTTAGCGTTTATCGCAAAAAGGACTAGAGTATAAAAGAAGTGTTGTTGCAATTGTATAGGGTGTTGGTGACACCACATATGCAGTATTGTGTCCAGTTTTGGTCTCCTTATTTGAGGAGGGATGTGGTAGCATTGGTAGCAGTTCAGAGGAGATTCACCAGATTGATTCCGGGGATGAAAGGGTTGACAAGAGAAGAGATTAACAGTTTGGGCTTCTACTCGCTGGAGTTTAGAAGAATGAGAGGGGATCTGATCGAGGTATTTAAAATACTAAAAGAAATCGATAAAGATAAACGTAGACCAAATATTCCCCCTTGTGGGACAATCTAGAACGAGGGGTCACAGATATAGGTTGAGAGGTGGTAGATTTAGAACTGAGATGAGGAGAAACTACTTCTGGCAGAGGGTGGTGAATTTGTGGAACACGCTGCCCGATAGTGCGGTGGAGACTGAATCATTAAATGGTTTCAAAAAGGAGATAGATATATTTATGATTTTAAAAAACCAGTTAAAGGGATATGGGGAACAGGTAGGGACATGGATTTGAGACCAAGAAGAGATCAGGCATGATCTGATTGAATGGCGAACAGGCTCGAAAGGCTGAATTGCCTATTTCTGCTCCTAATTCCTATGTTCTTTCTTGTTCACTATTGCTTGATCTTTACACACCAGATACCTCTGGCAATAAAATCACAAAGATTATCGTGTCAGGGCTTTGAAGGCATTGCAATGCAAATCAAGATCCTCAGAATGCTCGAGTTATGTAACACACTGAACAGCTTTTTAAATTCAAGTCTCTGGGGTGTCTGAGAGAGGAAGTTTAAGAGGTCTGCAAGACTATTAGACTCCTGTTCATTTGCCACCAATGTTTGTATTTTACAGCATTTGTTGACATATTAGACTAGAATTTCTGCCACCAGATACATCTGCTGCAGCTATAGCATCAATTTTCTTTGGGTAGTTGACACAAGATTGGGAATTCCAGTCTGTGGGTGGTGTGAAATGCCAGTTGCCAATCTGGAGCACTGACATTAT